>NW_012133815.1:0-8975 GCF_000403515.1 Pseudozyma hubeiensis SY62 | reverse complement strand
GGGGGGGGGTGTTGGACCCAGAAGATGGTTGGATGCTTTGTAATGTTCTGAACCGCGGAGCGGCAATGTCAAACGGCACACCGAGAAATGGCCTAATTATTAACATGTCAAATTCAAAGAAGAAATCGCTACCCGGTGTCACATTGCGCTGTCTGCGACATTGTGGTCGCCCATGGGCGGTGCCTGAATTTGAAGCGAGACCGAGCTGCAGAACGATCCTCTGACAACTCCGGTCCGGTATCAGAATCGAAGTCAGCTCGCAATATTTCGAACCACTTAAGCGAAATTTAGACTCGCGAGGATCTCGACAAAGCGCAATCTGGGTCAGGCACGTTCGACGCGGATGAACGTGGTCCGGATAAGATTGCATACAGTCCCACGAATAACGCTGAAACTCTTGCCCAGCTTCGTTCCACAACTCCTTGCTCTTTTTTTTTAACATAGTTGCTTGCTGAGAGCAATCATATGTTTGGTGAGATTGCGAGGTTAATTACGCGCTTCCAGGCTTGCCTGGTCGGAACCGTCTTGCCTACAGACTGCCCACGCCTAACTTTGGCGTGCAAACCACTTAGCCGTGCTTCATAAAGTCCCAACGCCGTCTATAAGCTGTGCGAGAATGCGACTTTTGCTCTACCTCTAACGACGTCCATCTCTTGACAGCTACGTTCTTGTTACCTTCTAGCTCTTCTGACGCGGTAATGACTCAAACAACCGGAGTCTATTGCAACGGCTCTGTGCGACTCAGCGTTGATCGCACAGGAATTTTGAAGCTGGGAATTACGGGAAGTCGTCTCCGAGTCGATCAACACTTTTGGCTGGCCCTAGATGATGGACAAGTCGGTCGGTATGGTGATCCTCAGCAAGTAAAGATCAACCTCAAGGGAAAACTCACGCCCGTTTGGGTCGAGCAGCGTGGTAAAGACCATGTACGTACTCTTTTCCAACTCTCATCGCACCACATGTTGGAGGTCTCACGCCAATCTTGCATTTGTCATTTATTGGGACAGTTTGGCCTCGTTCCAGCCACCGAAGGTGGTCTGTATTCCAACACGTTTCTGTCTCGCGACGGTTCCATTACTTCGATGTATGGTCCCCAGGAACAGTGGGTGATCGTGGAATGAATCGAATCATCAATCTGTCCGGCTCCGTGCCCATAAAGCTCTTGAAGTGCATGCGTTTCAAGTGCTTCCTGCCCTGTAGCTCGAATCGGAAATTTTGAACCAAAGCCAAAGTCGCATGTGCCAGAATGTTGATGGCAAGATGACGAGCCGGGCATCTTCGCTGACCCAAGCCAAACGGCAGCCAGTATTTGGCATCGAGGTTGTGCATATTGCGATCCGGATTGAAGAGCGAGGGCGAATCGTAGCTTGTGCTCGTGTGATGAGCAGCAAGCGCTGAAAAACGCAAGATACCTCCACGAGGGACAAAATAACCTCCGGGAAGCCACAAATCTTCTGAGGCCACACTATGCATTGCAAAGCGAAAAAAAGATCAAAGAGATTATTACCGGTTTCGAGGGCGACTATTCAGTTGCAACAAGTGCACTTACTAATCAGGACTTTCTTCGATAGGTGGATGGAAGCGGAGAGCTTCCAAGACCAAGTTGCGAATAAGGCTTTCAGAGTGCTCTGGCACCATGACAGTGCGATCTGCTTCTTCCACCACCCGTTCATACAAGCTCTGTAGGTACCAATTGTCAGACACGTCAACCAAGTGGTGCAAGACGGGTGAGCTGCAATATTGGAGCTGGTTGATGCTTACTGGCTGTAAGGAAAGTTGACGGACAATGTGGCAGAGCGCTAGAGTGATGCTATGATGACCGCTGAAGAACAGGAACTCGAGGTTTTCTTTGATGCGAGCGGTATTCAAAACCGGCATCGGTTGCAACTGATCTTTTGCAAGCTGTAAAGAGAGAAAGATAAGCGGAGATCTTGAGAATAAACGTCTGTGATATGGCAGGGTCCCTGTTCTGGGAGCTATCACTGCAGACTTACGACATCGACAAGAGTGTACTTCAACGGCTCATCTGCAAAGTCCTCTTTCCGGATCATTACTTCAGCCACCATGCGCTGTAGCTGATCCTCCCTGAACTGCATGTTTGCTGGAGACTTGGCGAAATCGTCAAAACGTTCTGCATAGGAAGATTGGAGAAACCATAGCAGCTTATAGTCGAGGTCTATGTTCTTCCGTCGAAAGGGCAATGCGATCAACTTACGAAGCGGAGTCAGCCAGTCCGAGAATCGTGGCTCCAAAATGTGTTCGATTCGTTTCATTGGCTCGAACCAGATTTTGGGTGTTTTCATAGCATCGAAGTTGATGCCGAACAATGTGTTGCCTGTTTAGGAAGAGAAACGTCGTCAATTTTATTGAACGCAGACAGAACGAGGTTCCTAGCCATCACTTACCCAGCACATTGACAGCGAACCTGTACAAAGCGGTCAAGGAAATGCGTAACAAAGTTGGTCAGCTGATACACTTTCGACCGTCGATTGAATCCCAGGCTTTCAAGACGATCACCTCTGAAGTAGTATACCAGCATCCCACGTCTCCGATGTCGAAGTCAGAGCCACAAGGTCTCGAGTCTCGGATGCAATAATCCGACGGTTGGGAGCAGAGCCGAGGGCGGGGTTCATAACGCGGCGGTGAGCGGTCCAAGCAGATCCGGATGAATTGAAGACATGGCATCCAAATGTGTCCGAGTCAAGTGTAGCCTGAGATTGACGCTTGGGATGTTTACGTTCTGTGCAGCAGATTGGACCACGAGAGGCAGGTAAAGATGTTGGAACTGTCTTGCTTCAAGCGAGAACTTTCTCTGAAGTGTCGAGACCGCTATCACAGCTTACCGGTTGCAAGAAACCATTCAATATACTCGGGACTGGAAAGGTAAACAATCTCGCGGAAACGAAGCACAGCTCCAAACTGAAGGAGATCATAAGACGTGGTGTTGAGCAGACTAGGGGCATCAGCATCGACTGGCAACAAGGAAGGGCGAGTGGTAACGTACTTGGACCACCGTCATACGAGCTATGCCATATTTTGTAAGAGTAGGTTTCTTGATCAGATTGTGTATCGTCATCCATTCGACTCCAGAAGCAGAGAGCGAAGCTTCGATCCAACCGGCCATCCTGAGACGAGGGATAGAATGCCTGTGCGTAGAACGTTCACGCGCCGATAGTGCGCAGTCGGTACAGGAAACGGTGGAAACGTGGTGAGTGCGCTCGCCCTACTCTGACTAGAATGAGCAACGTTATTCAGCTTACCACTGAGGCGGGAGTCTTGAGATGCCTGCGGTATGAGCATACCACGATCGTAATGAGGGAGTCAACGAGGCGATCCAGACCAACAAAGTGAAGCTGGCAAAGTAGAAAGAGAGAGGAAACTCTTCGAGTCCCTGCGAGAAGGACAACATAGCTGGCAATCTCTACGTATGGTGGTGCGGAACAGCTTGTACGCTTGTGATGACGGGGTGGACGGCTGGAAGACAAGCTGCTGATTCAGTGAGCAAATCAAGACGTTTGCACCACCAGAACCTTGTTGGGAGGCAGGACTAAACTAAATTGGTCTTGGTGCTCCGCGTCTCTATCGATGCTCCAGCCTTGCTGCTTGAGCGAGTGAAGGAGCCTGAAAGCGAGCTAGGTTTGAACACTTTGCGGGCAGTTTCATGGACGAAGGGAGGATTTGGACTCTCAAACGAAGCCTGTTCGAGCAAAACAACACCGCTTCTGCATGCAAAACGGACCTCGGTGCCACTAACTTCTTTAATCCGCAGCGCATTTTGTGAAAGGTAAAGAAGGCATTTGCGATGTCGTTGACTGGGTGAGCCTGCGTCGTCTCCAACTCAACAGCATCTGCAAGGCCACCTGTTTCGACGTTTCTCGGAGAGTGCTTCGGGTGTGCGTAGCTCTTTCAGTTGAAGGGAATGGTTGGATTGCCAGAAACGCCGCCCAATTTTCGCAATTTTTGGGCAGCAGGAATGCTGGCATTCATCACCCCTTTTTTCGTGGCAGAAACGCCGCGCTTCAACTCTGTCTGCATGCAGAAGCTTTGTTCGCGTTAAAGTTTCCGTTTGAGCTCACTTACCGAGAGCAGAAGGCGGATAATATTTTCCCAGGTTCCTACTGCGGGAGGCTGGTCTCCCGAACATCCATCAATTCACCGTGCCATTCAACCGTTTTTGCCTTTAACGCGCTGCCGATGGGAATACATAGGCTCGACCAAATTCTGGGTTTTTCAACATGGGAAAATTATCCAGCACGACAACACCAGAAGCATTGCTTAAAACATGGCTAGTGGAAAACACCTATCCTCTCGGCTGTTGAAACTAACATCTTACCCAGTCTTGCTGTCATGCACAAAGACTTTGAGAGCATTGTGGCTCGAATAATTTCGGCGCTCTGTCTTCCGACGGAGCCTGTGATACGCCCTTGAATGGTGGAGATTGCGTGATGCGCAACGAGCCGAGACGGGGCGCAAGCGAAGCATTTCGGCGACGGTCGTCCACAGTAGCGACTTTGCTGATAGGCTTCACAGAAGGCTGGAAGCTCGATGGCACGGGCAAAAGTTCTTCTGCGCGCTCCCTGTCCATTCTTGCCTGTCCTCACTCTTGCGTGAAGCTTGCTTGGGCCTGTGTGTAATCTCGTACCTGGAAATGCAGCTAGACCGCCTGTTTCGTTCACTCCAGTTTCGCCCTTCACTTTACCCTTGGAGACGAATTGTACCGTTCATCTTCAGATTGATCCAAGGGCGAGACGGTCAAATCATTTATATCGCCTCTTTCGCTGAATGATAACAACCCTTAGCGTTTCAAACATTACAGACTTCTCGTCCTGTTGTCCCCTTCTGTGTTTCACAAGTCAGCATGGTCACTGTCGATCTTCGAGTCAGCTCGATACATTTCGATGTATACGACGATCATGTCAGAAGTGCCCTTGCCGCGATTCTCCCTCATGACGCTCAGCAAGAATCGGCTCTCCAATTAGCCAACACCACCTTCTGGTCTCTCGACGCGGCTGCGACGCTGAGCGACACTATTTCACTGCGTCAATGCGCAAAAGACGCCTCTCAATCCACCGACTTTGCTCCGCGCGCAACGGCTATCTTTTTCAGAGCTTCTTCTGCTTGCTTGTCCAGGCTCGTTGCGGCACTCGACAAGATCGATCATCAAGACATCTCTCACGTCTCAATTGCTCATGACAATCGACTTTGTCACTCGGATCCGAGCAAAGTAAACGTGGTTTCGTTTCGTTTGCGCTTCTTATCGCAACTACTGTTCGTCGTCCAGCATCACGAGTCCAAATCGATCGGACACCTCGATGGCGATCAAGATATTCTTAACTTTGTCGAGCTTTGCACAACGGCTGCTTTGTCTCCCTCTGAGGTCGCCAGCAAAATCGACCACGTAGCTGTTGCAGTTGAGGAGGGAACTGCCTTCCGAGTCACAACGACACTCCAGCAACTATTCGGTCTTCGTCGTCTGTTCTGTCATGGCGAAGATCGCGGATCGCCCGAGAAGGGCCTCATCGTGGAACAGCCACAAGCGGGGATGCGTATGTTTACGCTCCTGTCCACTAGCGATGATCCACAAGATCTAGAGACTTCCGAATCCGGCTTGACCTCTCACGCTTCGGACTTCTACTTTGCAATAGTAGAGCCTTTGCGTGGCAAGAAGGGGCAAGTTTATGATTTTGTCGAACGTCACGGCGCCAACATTCAACACATTGCCTTCAGGACGGACGACATAGTTGCAGACGCACAACGTATTCGCTCGCTCGGCAGGATCAATTTGGTACGCGCTCATCGTGAAGCTGCCGAGCCTAGTCTAGCCATCACCTCGTCTGATCCGATCGCTTTTGACCAGGTCCTTCAGCGCAGCTCAGAAGGCATCCTTGTCCATGCACGCTCTCACAGTAAGCGGTCTGGTGGACAGCAGAGAGATTTCATCAGCCTGCTGTCTCAGATCTTCACCGCCGCCTTACACCCTCAAGCGGAGATTTTCTTCGAGATCATTGAACGGAAGGAATACCGGGGCTTCGCCCCTGCCAACATAGGGGGCCTGTTCCGGACGAAGGGAGAGACGACATCCATTCTCTATGTTGATGAGATGCTCGGCGGTGAAGACGTTCGTGCCTGGGCTCAAGACCACGCCAGACAAGGCGTCAATATAGATGTGCTTCACCTCAACTGTTCTACAGAGGGAGCTCTGGTGCGATTCCTCCAGCATACGTCTCGACGCTTCGACGTGCTCGTTTCCAGCTTTGTACCCATCTCCGACAATGTTCTGGCCACCTTCGCGCCTGCTTCGCTGCCCAAGCTCATTCAAGCTCAGGGAGTGGGGTACAATCACATCGACCTCCGAGCTTGCAGCCAGCGAAATATCGCAGTGGCAAACAATGCCGACTGGTGTTCGGCAGAGGTTGCTGAATTTTGTCTTGCTGCTGTCATCAGCAGGTGGACTCGGCAGGGCGCTGCTGACTTTCGCACACACGGGTGGGCACGACAACCCCATTACCTGGAAAGACACTCGTTGAGTCATGCGCGTCTCTTGATCGTTGGCTGCGGACTTATCGGTGGCCATCTTGCTAGTATCTCCAGCGCCGTTGGTATTCAAGTGGACGTGTTTGACACCCGTCATCCAGAGTTGCATCAGCGGCCTCTACAAAGCCTCGTCCAAGATGCCGACTTCGTATCGATCCATCTTCCACTCGATGAAGGTACCACAAAGCTTTTCGACGAGTCGCTAATTGGCAAGATGAAGCCCAATTCCTGGCTCATCAACACTGCACGGGGTGCCATCGTGGACGAAGCAGCGCTCCTGCAAGCAATCGAGGAGAATCGCGTAGCCGGCGCTACGTTGGACGTGAGTATTGATAGCTTCGTCGACCAAGTGTGTGTTGACCAGGCATACCTAACTTTCTTGATCTACCACCCGATACAGGTATTTGACCAAGAGCCTCTGACCACCGACTCCAATCTGCTCAAAGTCACGCAGATCAAGTGTACGCCCCACATTGCAGGCTTGACCATAGAGTCGGAGTCTCGTGCATGCAAAGGTGTCACCAAGAACGTTGACTTGCTCTCACGTTTGGGTGCAGCCCATTGTGAACGTCTCATCGTGATCCCTGACTTGGACAGCTCAGTCAGCGGCGAGGGGAAAGCTTCCTCAGAATCATCTCACACAGGATCGTATGGCTCGCAGAGCTCGACACTTGCTTCGTCGCACGCTGGTCATAGCGACACCGAAGGGAAGCCCATGCACACGATGCGGGACATATTCGACTCCGTCAACGAGGAGAGGATCAAAAGGAACACTCGCATTTTCAATCTATCTGCCGGTATGGTCGAGGTTGAGCCATGCAACGAACTCTTACACCAGGCAGCCATATCTGTCATGAAGCCTCAGTGTTCGAGCGCCGAAGTACCATGGCTACACATGTACAGGGAGCGTAAAGGCGACTCCGAACTCAGACATCAGCTTGTGAAGCTGCATGCATCAGGTCGCTATGGACCTGGCAAGGTCAACCTTAGCTGCGACAACTTTCTAATCTGTAGCGGGGTTTCAGGTGTGATTACCAGCATCTTGAGTGCTTGGCGCACCTTGAATGGCTACCGGCGCAAACCACGTATCATGCTTTTCGTCCCCTACTATACTTGTAAGTCCATTGATGCGAGGTCACCTTGATTGTCTGGACTGATTCTTCCACAGCGAGTGGCTCGAGGAACAATCTTCGGTAAGGTGGCGCTGGAGAGTTTCTGACAGTTTCGCTTCTTTCTGCGCTGCTGCACAGATCACCTTGAAATCGCCAACGGTATTTTTGGCAGAGAAGGTTACGAGCTCATCACGGTCCCCATGAGGATCGACTCCGAAAACGGTTGCACCTACGATCGGAACGCTACCGAAAGAGTGCTCTATGAACAAGGCTGTGGTGCAGACATCTGCATCCTTACCAACCCCCACAATCCAAGCGGCCATGTGCTCACCGAAGATGAGGCCCAGTGGCTCGAAGGTCTCGTCCGCCGTTACAAGGACACCTGGTTTGTGTCAGACGACATTTACGCCGACATGGTCTACACAAGCCCTGACGGCATCCATCGCTCGCTCTACGTTCCAGAGGCAGACAATCTCTTTGTCGCTTACGGTTTCAGCAAGTCATTGGCGATAGGAAGTTGGCGCGTTGCCTACGTCATTGTCAGCCAGAATCGCTTCGAGATGATGGCCAAGGAACATGACCGCTTCTACATCTCTGCACCTTGGACACAACACGCCATAGGTCAATATCTCATGAAGAGACCGCAAGCATTCGATGCATTCGTCACTGCATGGCATCGTCGTTTGACATACAACACCAGAGTCGTCGGCCAGGCGTTCGAAGCAGCTCTGGGCTGGAAGGCCATTAACGCACAGGCTGGCATGTATCTCCTCCTCGAACATGACCAAGTGGACGACTGGCAGGCTTTTCAATTGGCACTCGCCAAAAACATTGCCGTTGCCCCAGGCTGCTTGTTCGGTCTGAGCCCTGGCTTTGTTCGCATTCATTTGGCCTTCAGCCAAGCCCAGGCCGATCTGGTAGCCGCCTCGCTGTTGGGTTGATCTCCGCACGTCTGTCAATTCAGCGCTTCAGGCAAGCTTTGCATCGACTTCGCTGACCGGACGCCCTTGGATGCTCCTTCGGAAACGAGATTTTTTCAGACGAAGGAATGGATTGATGATTGTTGTATACTCGCGTGACTGTACACTGTATGGGTAGTAGAAAATTTGAAAATGTCGTCGATTCGAATCTACCAATTAAGTTGAAGGGTGTGTTTTCGATGATTTACGTGAGGATAGCGCGCCAAAAAGCGCTCAAAAAAGCATGCGACTGCACTAGACGCATCAGTTCCCACCTTTTCAACCGTCTCAAAGAGACGCATCCCTAGCCCTAGGGTTAGGGTTAGGGTTAGGGTTAGGGTTAGGGTTAGGGTTAGGGTTAGGGTTAGGG